>NC_136060.1:418625365-418665365 GCF_964261635.1 Lissotriton helveticus | reverse complement strand
GCCCCCCATCCCGCAGGCCACCAGAGGGTCCGGGCGCTGGGGACGGGGCTCCACCGGGGCCCGGGGAGGCTCTCCCCAGCCTGGCTAGGGTTCGGAAGGTGGGACCGGGCCCGGGGCTTGAGCTCGTCCGGCTGGCCCCGGGGTGCGCAAGCCCCCCGTCCCGCAGGCCACCAGAGGGTCCGGGCGCTGGGGACGGGGCTCCACCGGGGCCCGGGGAGGCTCTCCCCAGCCTGGCTAGGGTTCGGAAGGTGGTACGGGGCCCGGGGCTTGAGCTCGGGCCGGCTGGCCCCGGGGTGCGCAAGCCCCCCGTCCCACAGGCCACCAGAGGGTCCGGGCGCTGGGGACGGAGCTCCACCGTGGCCCGGGGAGGCTCTCCCCGGCCTGGCTAGGGTTGGGAAGGTGGGACCCGGTGGTGCGGGAATACCCCTCCGTCCTGCAAGCCGGCCGGGGGTCCGGGGCGCCCGAGACGGAGGGTCCACCGGGGGGGGGGGCCCGGGGAGGCCTGAAGCCCCGGAGCCCTGCAGCCCCCTGGAAGCCCTGTAGCGCTGCAGCCCCCGGAGCCCTGCAGCTCCTGAGCCCTGCAGGCCCGGGGCAGGCAGATTGGCGTCATTTCGGTCCCAGCCATCTGGTCACCCCTCTCGCCTCGGCCATCTGGTCGCCCGCAATGCTTTCCTATGGGGCGACAAGATGGCCGAACTTCCCTGGTAGTCCCGATGAGGTGCCATTTGCCTCCCGGATCCCAGCGAGGGCTCCAGGAGGTCGGGTACATTCGCGCCTTGGGTCCCCTCTGTCACCTCGCGTGCACAGATTACAAGAAAAGGGGGTAATTTTCCTCCGGATTACTAGGGACAGGGTACGCCCGGACACCCCTCCAAGGCTGGTGGTTCTCTGCCAGGGGGACCAGATGGGCTATGCCTGGGTAACACCTCCCGGGGCTTCCTTCCTCCAGGCCAACGGCTTGTCAAATTGCCCAGGACGGGCTCCATGGCTCTTGGGCAGTCGTCCCCCGGGCGTCCGGGGCTCCATCCCGGCCGACGGCATGGAAAAGTGCCCACGACGGGCTCCATGCATCCCGGTCATTCGTCCCCCGGGCGCCCGGGGCTCCATCCAGGCTGACGGTATGGCAGAGTGCCCGGGTCGGGCTCCATGGCTCTTGGGCAGTCGTCCCCCGGGCGTCCGGGGCTCCATCCAGGCCGATGGCATGGCAGAGTGCCCGGGTCGGGCTCCATGGCTCTTGGGCAGTCCGGGGCTCCATCCAGGCCGACGGCATGGCCGAGAGCCCGGGACGGGCTCCATGCGTCCCGGGCATTCGTCCCCCGGGCTCTTGGGCAGTCGGCGTCCGGGGCTCCATCCAGGCTGACGGCATGGCAGAGTGCCCGGGTCAGGCTCCATGGCTCTTGGGCAGTCGTCCCCCGGGCGTCCGGGGCTCCATCCAGGCCGACGTCATGGCAGAGTGCCCGGGACGGGCTCCATGGCTCTTGGGCAGTCGTCCCCCAGGCGTCCGGGGCTCCATCCAGGCCGACGGCATGGCAGAGTGCCCGGGTCGGGCTCCATGGCTCTTGGGCAGTCGTCCCCCGGGCGTCCGTGGCTCCATCCAGGCCGACGGCATGGCAGAGTGCCCGGGACGGGCTCCATGCGTCCCGGGCATTCGTCCCCCGGGCGTCCGTGGCTCCATCCAGGCCGACGGCATGGCAGAGTGCCCGGGACGGGCTCCATGCGTCCCGGGCATTCGTCCCCCGGGCTCTCGGGCAGTCGTCCCCCAGGCGTCCGGGGCTCCATCCAGGCCGACGGCATGGCAGAGTGCCCGGGTCGGGCTCCATGGCTCTTGGGCAGTCGTCCCCCGGGCGTCCGGGGCTCCATCCAGGCTGACGGCATGGCAAAGTGCCCGGGTCGGGCTCCATGGCTCTTGGGCAGTCGTCCCCCGGGCGTCCGGGGCTCCATCCAGGCTGACGGCATGGCAGAGTGCCCGGGACGGGCTCCTTGCGTCCCGGGCATTCGTCCCCCGGGCTCTTGGGCAGTCGTCCCCCGGGCGTCCGGGGCTCCATCCAGGCTGAGGGCATGGCAGAGTGCCCGGGACGGGCTCCATGGTTTCCAGGGTGGTCCTCCCCTGGGTGTCGGGGCGCTCCAGGCCGACGGCATGGAAAAGTGCCCAGGACGGGCTCCATGCGTCCCGGGCATTCGTCCCGGGACGGGGTGGGGGAGAGTCCAGGCGGCTTCACCTCCATGCCCGGCCATCTGATCGCCCAGATTCCCTCGGCCATCTGGTCGCCCGGATCCCCTCGGGCATCTGGTCGCCCGCAACGCTTTCCTATGGGGGGACCAGATGGCCGAACTTCCCTGGAAGTCCCAATGAGGTGCCATTCGCCTCCCGGATCCCATCGAGGGCTCCATGAGGTCGGGTTCTTTCACGCCTTGGGTCCCCTCTGTCACCTCGCGTGCGCAGATTGCAAGAAAGGGGGGTAATTTCCCTCCGGATTACTAGGGGCAGGGTATGCCCGGACACCCCTCCAGGGTTGGTGGTTCTCTGCCATGGGGACCAGATAGGCTATGCCTGGGCAACACCTCCCTAGGCCACCCGGGGCTTCCTTCCTCCAGGCCAACTGCATGTCAAATTGCCCAGGACGGGCTCCATGGCTCTTGGGCAGTCGTCCCCCGGGCGGCCGGGGCTCCATCCAGGCCGACGGCATGGCAGAGTGCCCGGGACGGGCTCCATGCGTCCCGGGCCTTCGTCCCCCGGGCGTCCGGGGCTCCATCCAGGCTGACGGCATGGCAGAGTGCCCGGGTCGGGCTCCATGGGTCCCGGGCAGCCCTCCCCCGGGCGTCCGGGGCTCCCACCTCCAGGCCGACGGCATGTCAAAGTGCCCAGGACGGGCTCCATGAGTCCGGGACAGTCCTCCCCCGGGCGTCCGGGACACCCATCTCCATGAGGCCAACGGCATCGGCAAAGTACCCAGGACGGGCTCCATGGGTCCCGGGCAGACCTCCCCCGGGCGTCCGGGGCACCCATCTCCATGAGGCCAACGGCATCGGCAAAGTACCCAGGACGGGCTCCACGGGTCCCGGGCAGACCTCCCCCCAGGCGTCCGGGGCACCCATATCCATGAGGCCAACGGCATAGGCAATGTACCCGTGAAGGGCTCCACGGGTCCCAGGCAGGCCTCCCCCGGGCGTCCGGGGCACCCACCTCCAGGCCGACGGCATGTCAAAGTACCCAGGACGGGCTCCATGGGTCCCGGGCATTCCTCCCCCAGGTCGTCCGGGCCCTAGAGCTCCGGTGTTCCAACCTGCGCCTGAGGCCCAGCCGGGGTCCAAGAGCCCTGCCTTGCGTGGGCAGGCAGTCAGTCAGGAACCCTACCGCGAAGGCTTGGGATGGATAGGGAGCTGGGAGTCCTTTCGATCCCAGCTGTAGGAAGGTAGATCCCTGACTATGGCTGCCCCCAACTTTTTGCCTGGTGTTTTGCTGGTTTTCTGACTTAGTTGACCTGGGGCCCTGCTATTCAGGACCCCAGGCCTACTGCTCTCTCTGTAAAATGGATTCCATGTACCTTAGGTACATACCTAATTAGATACTGAGTCACCTTATCAGTCCCTGTACAGTGTACCTTAGGTACCCAGGGCATAGGTGTACCCAGGGCCTACCAGGGGCTGCAGCATGTATTATGCCACCCCTGGCTGGCCATCCAAAACTGACACAACTGGCTGCTTGACAGCTGGGGCAAGGTGGTGTAATCACCCCTTGCTTTAGATATAGTATACCTATATCTAACCCTAAAATGGACACACAGATCTCCTATCAGTCACTCCTATGGCAGGCCTTGACAATCCTGAAGGCAGAGTGCTTGGAATCGTGTGAGATAGTGCTCTGGCATGAGCTGAGCCTGTCTGCGGCTTTCGGGATCCATCCCTTAGCCGTTTCCATGATATCGCATACCATATACTCTTAAATGCATTATAATCCTCGCGGTTATATGCCAACTCTGGTATCGCTTTATCAAAACATGTCGAGTAAGGTGTCATACGAATTGGAATACTAACCCCTCGCCAATTCTGGCGACGGGGTTAGCATTCCACCCTTCTAGAGGGACACGACATGTATGTAACCTGTAACCCCGGTTAAAGTCAGACAGAGCCTTAGCTCCACAAAATGGATGCTGCCACCGAGACACAAGTCTGCCCTCCTGCTGCTGGGAGTCCTCCCAGCCCAGGAGGCAAGGACAAAGGGTTTCCTGCCAGGGGCGGTGCCAGCACCGTCCCAGACAGGTTTTTGTGTATCCTAGGTAGGCAGGGCTTTAGAGGAAGGTGACTGCAAGTGGCACCCCGGTGCTCACTGTGCATAGGCCGGCTGAAACCAGTTCCAGGGGCACTCCAGCCCCTGGCCTGGGGAAAGCCCGCCAAAGGAGAGGGGTGTAACCACCCCCCTCCTAGTCCCACCCATAGGGCAGGACTTAGTCGCGTGCCAGCCCCTTTTCGCAGGATAAAGGTAGGACCTGGCCCCCTTCCAAATCAGATCATCTTTGAATCCTGAAACTACTTTCTACGAAAGGAACTCAAGACTCTTCCCAAGATTCTCCCTTGTGACTAAGGAGTAGTCACCCTGCAGCAGCAGGCACCAACCAAGCATCGCGGTTTGTTGCCAGTCTCTCCTTCGGATCAAGACTGCTCCAGCACGACGAGAACCGGCTTCCCTGGCACCTCTGACCTCAACCTACATCATCAGCCCAGCTGTGACCCGTGGGTGTGACGAGACCTCGAGGGACCGGCCATCTTCAGAACTGCACGACGCTTGTCCAGCACGACTCCCGAGTGACCCTCGACCGACCTTGCTTTGGGGTAAGAGAAGCCCCGACCCTGAGCAGCTCCAGCACCGACGTTCAGCCCCCCTGCATCCACGAGATCTGCGTGGGGCCCTTCTGCTTTTTGCTGCTCACCGCGTTGTCCAGGTCGCTTGCCCGTTGGCTAGTGGCCCCCTCACGACGCTCCACGACTACAACTACTGCTGGTCTGGTTGCTCCAGACTAGCCCTTGCTCCCCTCCAAAAGAGGAGCACCCTGGACCCTCCTGGTCCACTCAAGACGCCATTTTAGGTCCACCGCGTGGGCCTTGCATTTGCCAAGACTTGTTGCCCAATCCTGGGTCCAGCAACGTCGACAGCAAGTACCTTCGTGGGACAGCTCGCACCTCCATCCTGGTCGCCGACAACGCCTCCTGGTCCGAGAGACTGCAGAGCCCAGCAGCGCCCACTCACCTGGCTGAGGTGACTTCGTCCGGTGCCATCCTGGTGCCCACTCAATTCACTGGCTAGTGATTCAGAACTTGGTCCCCTCTACTTACAGGTTTCTTCTTCCTTGATCCAGGCTTGGATCACTCCGAACTTTCTTCACTGGCCGCCTGCCAACAACTCTTTCTTCAGGCTCCTGGATCTTCAACGAGGGTTTCCGACGCAACTTCAACCCTATGCAGCCGCAGCCCCTGGGCTAGGTAACCTGAGTACTCCGGTGCTCCAGCATAGTCCAACACCCTAAGTGTTCGGATCCACTCCCGTTTTTGATCCACCTAGTCGGGTTCGCCCGAGAACAGTAACTTTGCAACTGCTAGCCTCCATAGACTTTTTCCCGCCTTACGCGTGAGAGTTCCCACTCTGCACACGACGTCCACAGGCCTCCTGCATCTAATCCCAGTGTTTAGAATTGTAGGCCTAGCGATTCCTAAGTCTAGAAAAGTATTACTTACCTGCTAGCAAGTTCGCATTCCACTTACTGTGTATATGGTTTTTCGTGCCCCTAGGGCATTTGTGTAAATTGTGCGATTTAAAGTATTTTCGTAAGAGTTTTGTTGTGTGCTTAGCTCCCTGACTCATAAAGAGTTCAGGGTAGACTTGTTATAAATAAATATCTGTTTATTTTCATAACAACTTGTGTGGTGTCCTTTCACTTGGTGTTCAAGGGGTAATGTGATGGTAAAACAGCTGGCTTAACACGCCCTCTAGAGTCTTAGCCTTAGACTGCTCGTATCCATGCTACTAGGATAGCTGGTCTATCAGGTTGACTTACAACCAATCATCAATAAGGGTTGTTTGGACTGATACATAGTGTTCACTAGAATAGTGAGTACTGCATATCAGGCCAACTTCTCACACCGGCCATCTGGTCGCACGTTTCCGCTCGGCCATCTGGTCGCCCGCGATGCTTTCCAATGGGGCGACCAGATGGCCGGGCTTCCCTGGAAGTCCCGATGAGGTGCCATTTGCCCCCCCGATCCCAGCAAGGTCTCCAGGAGGTTGGGTACTTTCACGCCTTGGGTCCCCTCTGTCACCTCGCGTGCACGGATTGCAAGAAAGGGGGGTAATTTACCTCCGGATAACTAGGGGCAGGGTACGCCCGGACACCCCTCCAGGGCTGGTGGTTCTCTGCCCGGGGGACCAGATGAGATATGCCTGGGCAACACCTCCCCCGGGCGTCCGGGGGCTTCATTCTCCGGGCCAATGGCATGGCTCAATGCCCAGGACGGGCTCCACGTGTCCCGGACAGACCTCCCCCGGGCGTCCGGGGCACCCATCTCCAGGAGGCCAACGGGATGGCAAAGTACCCGGGAAGGGCTCCACGGGTCCCGGGCAGCCTTCCCCCGGGCGTCCAGGGCTCCCACCTCCAGGCCGACGGCATGTCACACTGCCCAGGACGGGCTCCATGGGCCCCGGACAGACCTCCCCCGGGCGACCGGGGCACCCATCTCCAGGAGGCCAACGGGATGGCAGAGTACCCGGGAAGGGCTCCATGGGTCCCGGGCAGCCCTCCCCCGGGCGTCCGGGGCTCCCACCCCCAGGACGACGGCATGTCAAAGTGCCCAGGACGGGCTCCACGGGCCCCGGGCAGCCCTCCCCCCGGGCGTTCGGGGCACACATCTCCAGGAGGTCAACGGCGTTGCAAAGTACCCGGGAAGGGCTCCACGGGTACCGGGCAGTCCTCCCCCGGGCGTCCGGGGCACCCATCTCCATGAGGCCAACGGCATTGGCAAAGTACCCGGGAAGGGCTCCACGGGTCCCGGACAGGCCTCCCCCGGGCGTCCGGGGCACCCTCCTCCAGGCCGACGGCATGGCAAAGTGTCCAGGACGGGCTCCATGGGTCCCGGGCAGCCCGCTCCCGGGCGTCCGGGGCTCCCACCTCCAGGCCGACGGCATGTCAAAGTGCCCAGGACGGGATCCACGGGTACCGGGAAGTCCTCCCCCGGGCGTCCAGGGCTCCCATCTCCAGGCCAACGGCATGGCTCAATGCCCAGGACGGGCTCCATGGGTCCCGCGCAGGCCTCCCCCGGGCGTCCGGGGCAACCATCTTCATGAGGCCAACTGCATTGGCAAAGTACCCTGGAAGGGCTCCACGGGTCCCGGACAGGCCTCCCCCGGGCGTCCGGGGCACCCTCCTCCAGGCCGACGGCATGGCAAAGTGTCCAGGACGGGCTCCATGGGTCCCGGGCAGCCCGCTCCCGGGCGTCCGGGGCACCCACCTCCAGGCCGATGGCATGTCAAAGTGCCCAGGACGGGATCCACGGGTACCGGGCAGTCCTCCCCCGGGCGTCCAGGGCTCCCATCTCCAGGCCAACGGCATGGCTCAATGCCCAGGACGGGCTCCATGGGTCCCGCGCAGGCCTCCCCCGGGCGTCCGGGGCAACCATCTTCATGAGGCCAACTGCATTGGCAAAGTACCCTGGAAGGGCTCCACGGGTCCCAGGCAGTCCTCCCCCGGGCGTCCGGGGGCTCCCTTCTCCAGGCCAACGGCATGGCTCAATGCCCAGGACGGGCTCCATGTGTCCCGGACAGACCTCCCCCGGGCGTCCGGGGCACCCATCTCCAGGCCAACGGCATGGCTCAATGCCAAAGGTCGGGCTCCATGGGTCCGGGGAGGCGTCCCATGCGCCTCCGGGCTTGGGAGCCCCGGCTGGGTCCAGGGGCCGGTCCGGGCCCCGGGTCGGGTGCTCCGGCCCTGGGCCCTGTCTCCCAGCCTGCCGCACTGCCAAGGGCCCGGGAAGGGGTTCCGTTGTGCCCGGGGAGCCTCCCCTTGCTTGTCTGTGTTCAGGAGCTCCATCCGGGGCCCCTGAGGGCCCGGGGAGGGCGGCCGGCTCCGTCCTGGGTCCTGCCGCGCGGCAGGGTGCCCGGGACGGGGTCCGGCTGGCCCGGGGAGGCTTCCCCTGCGCCTCCGGGCCTGGGAGCCCCGGCTGGGTCCAGGGGCCCGGTCGGGGCCCCGGGTCGGGTGCTCCGGCCCTGGGCCCGGTCCCCCGGGCTGCCGCTCCCCCCAGGGCGGTTGGGTACTTTCACGCCTTGGGTCCCCTCTGTCACCTCGCGTGCACGGATTGCAAGAAAGGGGGGTAATTTACCTCCGGATAACTAGGGGCAGGGTACGCCCGGACACCCCTCCAGGGCTGGTGGTTCTCTGCCCGGGGGACCAGATGAGATATGCCTGGGCAACACCTCCCCCGGGCGTCCGGGGGCTTCATTCTCCGGGCCAATGGCATGGCTCAATGCCCAGGACGGGCTCCACGTGTCCCGGACAGACCTCCCCCGGGCGTCCGGGGCACCCATCTCCAGGAGGCCAACGGGATGGCAAAGTACCCGGGAAGGGCTCCACGGGTCCCGGGCAGCCTTCCCCCGGGCGTCCAGGGCTCCCACCTCCAGGCCGACGGCATGTCACACTGCCCAGGACGGGCTCCATGGGCCCCGGACAGACCTCCCCCGGGCGACCGGGGCACCCATCTCCAGGAGGCCAACGGGATGGCAGAGTACCCGGGAAGGGCTCCATGGGTCCCGGGCAGCCCTCCCCCGGGCGTCCGGGGCTCCCACCCCCAGGACGACGGCATGTCAAAGTGCCCAGGACGGGCTCCACGGGCCCCGGGCAGCCCTCCCCCCGGGCGTTCGGGGCACACATCTCCAGGAGGTCAACGGCGTTGCAAAGTACCCGGGAAGGGCTCCACGGGTACCGGGCAGTCCTCCCCCGGGCGTCCGGGGCACCCATCTCCATGAGGCCAACGGCATTGGCAAAGTACCCGGGAAGGGCTCCACGGGTCCCGGACAGGCCTCCCCCGGGCGTCCGGGGCACCCTCCTCCAGGCCGACGGCATGGCAAAGTGTCCAGGACGGGCTCCATGGGTCCCGGGCAGCCCGCTCCCGGGCGTCCGGGGCTCCCACCTCCAGGCCGACGGCATGTCAAAGTGCCCAGGACGGGATCCACGGGTACCGGGAAGTCCTCCCCCGGGCGTCCAGGGCTCCCATCTCCAGGCCAACGGCATGGCTCAATGCCCAGGACGGGCTCCATGGGTCCCGCGCAGGCCTCCCCCGGGCGTCCGGGGCAACCATCTTCATGAGGCCAACTGCATTGGCAAAGTACCCTGGAAGGGCTCCACGGGTCCCGGACAGGCCTCCCCCGGGCGTCCGGGGCACCCTCCTCCAGGCCGACGGCATGGCAAAGTGTCCAGGACGGGCTCCATGGGTCCCGGGCAGCCCGCTCCCGGGCGTCCGGGGCACCCACCTCCAGGCCGATGGCATGTCAAAGTGCCCAGGACGGGATCCACGGGTACCGGGCAGTCCTCCCCCGGGCGTCCAGGGCTCCCATCTCCAGGCCAACGGCATGGCTCAATGCCCAGGACGGGCTCCATGGGTCCCGCGCAGGCCTCCCCCGGGCGTCCGGGGCAACCATCTTCATGAGGCCAACTGCATTGGCAAAGTACCCTGGAAGGGCTCCACGGGTCCCAGGCAGTCCTCCCCCGGGCGTCCGGGGGCTCCCTTCTCCAGGCCAACGGCATGGCTCAATGCCCAGGATGGGCTCCATGTGTCCCGGACAGACCTCCCCCGGGCGTCCGGGGCACCCATCTCCAGGCCAACGGCATGGCTCAATGCCAAAGGTCGGGCTCCATGGGTCCGGGGAGGCGTCCCATGCGCCTCCGGGCTTGGGAGCCCCGGCTGGGTCCAGGGGCCGGTCCGGGCCCCGGGTCGGGTGCTCCGGCCCTGGGCCCTGTCTCCCAGCCTGCCGCACTGCCAAGGGCCCAGGACAGGGGTCCGTCGGTCCCTTGCAGGCCTCCCCTGCTTGTCAAGGTGTAAGCGGGCCCCGGGTCGGAGGGCCCGCTGGCCCCTGGCAGCCTCCATGGCTGTGGCCCGGCTGGTGCCCCGGGCCTCCGGTCCGCCATGCCCCGGGCGCCCGCTCCCTCCTTCGTCGGGGCACGGGGCGACCAGATGGCGTCCCTTTCGTGCCCAGCCATCTGGTCGCCCGGATCCCCTCGGCCATCTGGTCGCCCCTATCCCCTCGGCCATCTGGTCGCCCCTATCCCCTCGGCCATCTGGTCGCCCCTCTCGCCTCGGCCATCTGGTCGCCCGCAGCGCTTTCCTATGGGGCGACCAGATGGCCGAACTTCCCTGGAAGTCCCGATGAGGTGCCATTTGCCTCCCGGATCCCAGCGAGGGCTCCAGGAGGTCGGGTACATTTGCGCCTTGGGTCCCCTCTGTCACCTCGCGTGCACCGATTACAAGAAAAGGGGCTAATTCTCCTCCGGATTACTAGGGAGAGGGTCAGTCAGACCTCCGTGAGCTCTGGCGATTCTGAATCAGGGGAAGGCAGGACCCGGAACCGCCCGCCGGGGCCCCCAGGGGCCCGGGTACGCCCCTGCCGCTCAGCCCCTCGGCGATGGTCCTTTTTCTCCGAGTTTGCTCAAGCAGAGCTCCGTGAGGCCTGGGAGCCCTGGTGGGGTCCAGGGGCCTGGAGCCGGCCCCGGGGAGTCTCCCATGGCTCGGCTGGCTTCAGGAGCTCCGTCTGGGGCCCCTGAGGTGCCCGGGGAGGGCGGCCTCCCCACCCGGGGCTCCGTCCTGGGTCCTGCCACGTAGCAGGGTGCCCGGGACGGGGTCCGGCGGGCCTGTGGAAGGCTTCGCCTGCGCCTCCGGGCCTGGGAGCCCTGGCGGGGTCCAGGGGCCTGGAGCCGGGCCCCGAGTCGGGGGCTCCGGCCCCGGGCCCGGTCCCCCGTCCTGCCGCACTGCCAAAGGCCCGGGACGGGCGTTCCGTTGTGCCCGGGGAGCCTCCCGTGGCTCGGCTGGCTTCAGGAGCTCCTTCCGGGGCCCCTGAGGTGCCCGGGGAGGGCGGCCTCCCCACCCGAGGCTCCGTCCTGGGTCCTGCCGCGTGGCAGGGTGCCCGGGACGGGGTCCGGAGGGCCCATGGAAGGCTTCCCCTGCGCCTCCAGGCCTGGGAGCCCTGGCGGGGTCCAGGGGCCTGGAGCCGGGCCCCGGGTCGGGGGGCTCCGGCCCTGGGCCCTGTCCCCAGTCCTGCTGCACTGCCAAAGGCCCGGGACGGGCGTTCCGTTGTGCCCGGGGAGCCTCCCGTGGCTCGGCTGGCTTCAGGAGTGTAGGAGAGTAGGGTCTGCTTTTTGCTTCACTGGTTTACGACTTTCCCTGGCTGTGGGCCTGCTAATCAGACCCACAGCCTAGCTGTTCTCTCTACTCCAAATTGTACCCAGGTACTGAATTGGCACTGGGCCCTCTCAAGTCCCTGTACTCAGGGCTGAGGTGCACCCAGAAGTCTCCATGGGGCTGCAGCATGTATTATGCCACCCCTGGGCTGACTAACTAAATCAGACACAACTGGCTGCTTGACAGCTGGGGCAGAGTGGTGTACTCACCCTCTGCTGTAGATATAGTATTCCTATATCTAAACCTAAATGGACACACAGATCTCCTATCAGTCACTCCTATGGCAGGCCTTAACAATCCTGAAGGCAGAGTGCTTGGAATCGTGTGAGATGGTGCTCTGGCATGAGCTGAGCCTGTCTGCGGCTTTCGGGATCCATCCCTTAGCCGTTTCCATGATATCGCATACCATATACTCTTAAGTGCATTATAATCCTCGCGGTTATATGCCAACTCTGGTATCGCTTTATCAAAACATGTCGAGTAAGGTGTCATACGAATTGGAATACTAACCCCTCGCCAATTCTGGCGACGGGGTTAGCATTCCACCCTTCTAGAGGGACACGACATGTATGTAACCTGTAACCCCGGTTAAAGTCAGACAGAGCCTTAGCTCCACAAAATGGATGCTGCCACTGAGACACAAGTCTGCCCTTCTGCTGCTGGGAGTCCTCCCAGCCCAGGAGGCAGGGACAAAGGGTTTCCTGCCTGGGGCGGTGCCAGCACCGTCCCAGACAGGATTTTGTGTATCCTAGTTAGGCAGGGCGGTGACTGCAAGTGGCACCCCAGTGCTCACTGTGCATAGGCCGGCTGAAACCAGTTCCAGGGGCACTCCAGCCCCTGGCCTGGGGAAAGCCCGCCAAAGGAGAGGGGTGTAACCACCCCCCTCCTAGTCCCACCCATAGGGCAGGACTTAGTCGCGTGCCAGCCCCTTTTTGCAGGATAAAGGTAGGACCTGGCCCCCTTCCAAATCAGATCATCTTTGAATCCTGAAACTACTTTCTGCAAGAAGGAACTCAAGACTCTTCTCAAGATTTCTCCCTTGTGACTAAGGAGTAGTCACCCTGCAGCAGCAGGCACCAACCAGAGGGTCCGGGCGCTGGGGACGGGGCTCCACCGGGGCCCGGGGAGGCTCTCCCCAGCCTGGCTAGGGTTGGGAAGGTGGGACCGGGCCCGGGGCTTGAGCTCCGGCCGGCTGGCTCCGGGGTGCGCAAGCCCCCTGTCCCGCAGGCCACCAGAGGGTCCGGGCGCTGGGGATGGGGCTCCACCGGGGCCCGGGGAGGCTCTCCCCAGCCTGGCTAGGGTTGGGAAGGTGGGACCGGGCCCGGGGCTTGAGCTCCGGCCGGCTGGCCCCGGGGTGCGCAAGCCCCCCGTCCCGCAGGCCACCAGAGGGTCCGGGCGCTGGGGACGGGGCTCCACCGGGGCCCGGGGAGGCTCTCCCCAGCCTGGCTAGGGTTCGGAAGGTGGGACCGGGCCCGGGGCTTGAGCTCGTCCGGCTGGCCCCGGGGTGCGCAAGCCCCCCGTCCCGCAGGCCACCAGAGGGTCCGGGCGCTGGGGACGGGGCTCCACCGGGGCCCGGGGAGGCTCTCCCCAGCCTGGCTAGGGTTCGGAAGGTGGTACGGGGCCCGGGGCTTGAGCTCGGGCCGGCTGGCCCCGGGGTGCGCAAGCCCCCCGTCCCACAGGCCACCAGAGGGTCCGGGCGCTGGGGACGGAGCTCCACCGTGGCCCGGGGAGGCTCTCCCCGGCCTGGCTAGGGTTGGGAAGGTGGGACCCGGTGGTGCGGGAATACCCCTCCGTCCTGCAAGCCGGCCGGGGGTCCGGGGCGCCCGAGACGGAGGGTCCACCGGGGGGGGGGGGGGGGGGGCCCGGGGAGGCCTGAAGCCCCGGAGCCCTGCAGCCCCCTGGAAGCCCTGTAGCGCTGCAGCCCCCGGAGCCCTGCAGCTCCTGAGCCCTGCAGGCCCGGGGCAGGCAGATTGGCGTCATTTCGGTCCCAGCCATCTGGTCGCCCCTCTCGCCTCGGCCATCTGGTCGCCCGCAATGCTTTCCTATGGGGCGACCAGATGGCCGAACTTCCCTGGTAGTCCCGATGAGGTGCCATTTGCCTCCCGGATCCTAGCGAGGGCTCCAGGAGGTCGGGTACATTCGCGCCTTGGGTCCCCTCTGTCACCTCGCGTGCACAGATTACAAGAAAAGGGGGTCATTTTCCTCCGGATTACTAGGGACAGGGTACGCCCGGACACCCCTCCAAGGCTGGTGGTTCTCTGCCAGGCTGACGGCATGGCAGAGTGCTCGGGTCGGGCTCCATGGCTCTTGGGCAGTCGTCCCCCGGGCGTCCGGGGCTCCATCCAGGCCGATGGCATGGCAGAGTGCCCGGGTCGGGCTCCATGGCTCTTGGGTAGTCCGGGGCTCCATCCAGGCCGACGGCATGGCCGAGAGCCCGGGACGGGCTCCATGCGTCCCGGGCATTCGTCCCCCGGGCTCTTGGGCAGTCGTCCCCCGGGCGTCCGGGGCTCCATCCAGGCTGACGGCATGGCAGAGTGCCCGGGTCAGGCTCCATGGCTCTTGGGCAGTCGTCCCCCGGGCGTCCGGGGCACCATCCAGGCCGACGTCATGGCAGAGTGCCCGGGACGGGCTCCATGGCTCTTGGGCAGTCGTCCCCCAGGCGTCCGGGGCTCCATCCAGGCCGACGGCATGGCAGAGTGCCCGGGTCGGGCTCCATGGCTCTTGGGCAGTCGTCCCCCGGGCGTCCGTGGCTCCATCCAGGCCGACGGCATGGCAGAGTGCCCGGGACGGGCTCCATGCGTCCCGGGCATTCGTCCCCCGGGCGTCCGTGGCTCCATCCAGGCCGACGGCATGGCAGAGTGCCCGGGACGGGCTCCATGCGTCCCGGGCATTCGTCCCCCGGGCTCTCGGGCAGTCGTCCCCCAGGCGTCCGGGGCTCCATCCAGGCCGACGGCATGGCAGAGTGCCCGGGTCGGGCTCCATGGCTCTTGGGCAGTCGTCCCCCGGGCGTCCGTGGCTCCATCCAGGCCGACGGCATGGCAGAGTGCCCGGGACGGGCTCCATGTGTCCCGGGCATTCGTCCCCCGGGCTCTTGGGCAGTCGTCCCCCGGGCGTCCGGGGCTCCATCCAGGCTGACGGCATGGCAAAGTGCCCGGGTCGGGCTCCATGGCTCTTGGGCAGTCGTCCCCCGGGCGTCCGGGGCTCCATCCAGGCTGACGGCATGGCAGAGTGCCCGGGACGGGCTCCTTGCGTCCCGGGCATTCGTCCCCCGGGCTCTTGGGCAGTCGTCCCCCGGGCGTCCGGGGCTCCATCCAGGCTGAGGGCATGGCAGAGTGCCCGGGACGGGCTCCATGGTTTCCAGGGTGGTCCTCCCCTGGGTGTCGGGGCGCTCCAGGCCGACGGCATGGAAAAGTGCCCAGGACGGGCTCCATGCGTCCCGGGCATTCGTCCCGGGACGGGGTGGGGGAGAGTCCAGGCGGCTTCACCTCCATGCCCGGCCATCTGATCGCCCAGATTCCCTCAGCCATCTGGTCGCCCGGATCCCCTCGGGCATCTGGTCGCCCGCAACGCTTTCCTATGGGGGGACCAGATGGCCGAACTTCCCTGGAAGTCCCAATGAGGTGCCATTCGCCTCCCGGATCCCATCGAGGGCTCCATGAGGTCGGGTTCTTTCACGCCTTGGGTCCCCTCTGTCACCTCGCGTGCGCAGATTGCAAGAAAGGGGGGTAATTTCCCTCCGGATTACTAGGGGCAGGGTATGCCCGGACACCCCTCCAGGGTTGGTGGTTCTCTGCCATGGGGACCAGATAGGCTATGCCTGGGCAACACCTCCCTAGGCCACCCGGGGCTTCCTTCCTCCAGGCCAACTGCATGTCAAATTGCCCAGGACGGGCTCCATGGCTCTTGGGCAGTCGTCCCCCGGGCGGCCGGGGCTCCATCCAGGCCGACGGCATGGCAGAGTGCCCGGGACGGGCTCCATGCGTACCGGGCCTTCGTCCCCCGGGCGTCCGGGGCTCCATCCAGGCTGACGGCATGGCAGAGTGCCCGGGTCGGGCTCCATGGGTCCCGGGCAGCCCTCCCCCGGGCGTCCGGGGCTCCCACCTCCAGGCCGACGGCATGTCAAAGTGCCCAGGACGGGCTCCATGAGTCCGGGACAGTCCTCCCCCGGGCGTCCGGGACACCCATCTCCATGAGGCCAACGGCATCGGCAAAGTACCCAGGACGGGCTCCATGGGTCCCGGGCAGACCTCCCCCGGGCGTCCGGGGCACCCATCTCCATGAGGCCAACGGCATCGGCAAAGTACCCAGGACGGGCTCCACGGGTCCCGGGCAGACCTCCCCCCAGGCGTCCGGGGCACCCATATCCATGAGGCCAACGGCATAGGCAAAGTACCCGTGAAGGGCTCCACGGGTCCCAGGCAGGCCTCCCCCGGGCGTCCGGGGCACCCACCTCCAGGCCGACGGCATGTCAAAGTACCCAGGACGGGCTCCATGGGTCCCGGGCATTCCTCCCCCAGGTCGTCCGGGCCCTAGAGCTCCGGTGTTCCAACCTGCGCCTGAGGCCCAGCCGGGGTCCAAGAGCCCTGCCTTGCGTGGGCAGGCAGTCAGTCAGGAACCCTACCGCGAAGGCTTGGGATGGATAGGGAGCTGGGAGTCCTTTCGATCCCAGCTGTAGGAAGGTAGATCCCTGACTATGGCTGCCCCCAACTTTTTGCCTGGTGTTTTGCTGGTTTTCTGACTTAGTTGACCTGGGGCCCTGCTATTCAGGACCCCAGGCCTACGGCTCTCTCTGTAAAATGGATTCCATGTACCTTAGGTACATACCTAATTAGATACTGAGTCACCTTATCAGTCCCTGTACAGTGTACCTTAGGTACCCAGGGCATAGGTGTACCCAGGGCCTACCAGGGGCTGCAGCATGTATTATGCCACCCCTGGCTGGCCATCCAAAACTGACACAACTGGCTGCTTGACAGCTGGGGCAAGGTGGTGTAATCACCCCTTGCTTTAGATATAGTATACCTATATCTAACCCTAAAATGGACACACAGATCTCCTATCAGTCACTCCTATGGCAGGCCTTGACAATCCTGAAGGCAGAGTGCTTGGAATCGTGTGAGATAGTGCTCTGGCATGAGCTGAGCCTGTCTGCGGCTTTCGGGATCCATCCCTTAGCCGTTTCCATGATATCGCATACCATATACTCTTAAATGCATTATAATCCTCGCGGTTATATGCCAACTCTGGTATCCCTTTATCAAAACATGTCGAGTAAGGTGTCATACGAATTGGAATACTAACCCCTCGCCAATTCTGGCGACGGGGTTAGCATTCCACCCTTCTAGAGGGACACGACATGTATGTAACCTGTAACCCCGGTTAAAGTCAGACAGAGCCTTAGCTCCACAAAATGGATGCTGCCACCGAGACACAAGTCTGCCCTCCTGCTGCTGGGAGTCCTCCCAGCCCAGGAGGCAAGGACAAAGGGTTTCCTGCCAGGGGCGGTGCCAGCACCGTCCCAGACAGGTTTTTGTGTATCCTAGGTAGGCAGGGCTTTAGAGGAAGGTGACTGCAAGTGGCACCCCGGTGCTCACTGTGCATAGGCCGGCTGAAACCAGTTCCAGGGGCACTCCAGCCCCTGGCCTGGGGAAAGCCCGCCAAAGGAGAGGGGTGTAACCACCCCCCTCCTGGTCCCACCCATAGGGCAGGACTTAGTCGCGTGCCAGCCCCTTTTCGCAGGATAAAGGTAGGACCTGGCCCCCTTCCAAATCAGATCATCTTTGAATCCTGAAACTACTTTCTACGAAAGGAACTCAAGACTCTTCCCAAGATTCTCCCTTGTGACTAAGGAGTAGTCACCCTGCAGCAGCAGGCACCAACCAAGCATCGCGGTTTGTTGCCAGTCTCTCCTTCGGATCAAGACTGCTCCAGCACGACGAGAACCGGCTTCCCTGGCACCTCTGACCTCAACCTACATCATCAGCCCAGCTGTGACCCGTGGGTGTGACGAGACCTCGAGGGACCGGCCATCTTCAGAACTGCACGACGCTTGTCCAGCACGACTCCCGAGTGACCCTCGACCGAGTGCTTTGGGGTAAGAGAAGCCCCGACCCTGAGCAGCTCCAGCACCGACGTTCAGCCCCCCTGCATCCACGAGATCTGCGTGGGGCCCTTCTGCTTTTTGCTGCTCACCGCGTTGTCCAGGTCGCTTGCCCGTTGGCTAGTGGCCCCCTCACGACGCTCCACGACTACAACTACTGCTGGTCTGGTTGCTCCAGACTAGCCCTTGCTCCCCTCCAAAAGAGGAGCACCCTGGACCCTCCTGGTCCACTCAAGACGCCATTTTAGGTCCACCGCGTGGGCCTTGCATTTGCCAAGACTTGTTGCCCAATCCTGGGTCCAGCGACGTCGACAGCAAGTACCTTCGTGGGACAGCTCGCACCTCCATCCTGGTCGCCGACAACGCCTCCTGGTCCGAGAGACTGCAGAGCCCAGCAGCGCCCACTCACCTGGCTGAGGTGACTTCGTCCGGTGCCATCCTGGTGCCCACTCAAATCACTGGCTAGTGATTCAGAACTTGGTCCCCTCTGCTTACAGGTTTCTTCTTCCTTGATCCAGGCTTGGATCACTCCGAACTTTCTTCACTGGCCGCCTGCCAACAACTCTTTCTTCAGGCTCCTGGATCTTTAACGAGGGTTTCCGACGCAACTTCAACCCTATGCAGCCGCAGCCCCTGGGCTAGGTAACCTGAGTACTCCGGTGCTCCAGCATAGTCCAACACCCTAAGTGTTCGGATCCACTCCCGTTTTTGATCCACCTAGTCGGGTTCGCCCGAGAACAGTAACTTTGCAACTGCTAGCCTCCATAGACTTTTTCCCGCCTTACGCGTGAGAGTTCCCACTCTGCACACGACGTCCACAGGCCTCCTGCATCTAATCCCAGTGTTTAGAATTGTAGGCCTAGCGATTCCTAAGTCTAGAAAAGTATTACTTACCTGCTAGCAAGTTCGCATTCCACTTACTGTGTATATGGTTTTTCGTGCCCCTAGGGCATTTGTGTAAATTGTGCGATTTAAAGTATTTTCGTAAGAGTTTTGTTGTGTGCTTAGCTCCCTGACTCATAAAGAGTTCAGGGTAGACTTGTTATAAATAAATATCTGTTTATTTTCATAACAACTTGTGTGGTGTCCTTTCACTTGGTGTTCAAGGGGTAATGTGATGGTAAAACAGCTGGCTTAACACGCCCTCTAGAGTCTTAGCCTTAGACTGCTCGTATCCATGCTACTAGGATAGCTGGTCTATCAGGTTGACTTACAACCAATCATCAATAAGGGTTGTTTGGACTGATACATAGTGTTCACTAGAATAGTGAGTACTGCATATCAGGCCAACTTCTCACACCGGCCATCTGGTCGCACGTTTCCGCTCGGCCATCTGGTCGCCCGCGATGCTTTCCAATGGGGCGACCAGATGGCCGGGCTTCCCTGGAAGTCCCGATGAGGTGCCATTTGCCCCCCCGATCCCAGCAAGGTCTCCAGGAGGTTGGGTACTTTCACGCCTTGGGTCCCCTCTGTCACCTCGCGTGCACGGATTGCAAGAAAGGGGGGTAATTTACCTCCGGATAACTAGGGGCAGGGTACGCCCGGACACCCCTCCAGGGCTGGTGGTTCTTTGCCCGGGGGACCAGATGAGATATGCCTGGGCAACACCTCCCCCGGGCGTCCGGGGGCTTCATTCTCCGGGCCAATGGCATGGCTCAATGCCCAGGACGGGCTCCACGTGTCCCGGACAGACCTCCCCCGGGCGTCCGGGGCACCCATCTCCAGGAGGCCAACGGGATGGCAAAGTACCCGGGAAGGGCTCCACGGGTCCCGGGCAGCCTTCCCCCGGGCGTCCAGGGCTCCCACCTCCAGGCCGACGGCATGTCACACTGCCCAGGACGGGCTCCATGGGCCCCGGACAGACCTCCCCCGGGCGACCGGGGCACCCATCTCCAGGAGGCCAACGGGATGGCAGAGTACCCGGGAAGGGCTCCATGGGTCCCGGGCAGCCCTCCCCCGGGCGTCCGGGGCTCCCACCCCCAGGACGACGGCATGTCAAAGTGCCCAGGACGGGCTCCACGGGCCCCGGGCAGCCCTCCCCCCGGGCGTTCGGGGCACACATCTCCAGGAGGTCAACGGCGTTGCAAAGTACCCGGGAAGGGCTCCACGGGTACCGGGCAGTCCTCCCCCGGGCGTCCGGGGCACCCATCTCCATGAGGCCAACGGCATTGGCAAAGTACCCGGGAAGGGCTCCACGGGTCCCGGACAGGCCTCCCCCGGGCGTCCGGGGCACCCTCCTCCAGGCCGACGGCATGGCAAAGTGTCCAGGACGGGCTCCATGGGTCCCGGGCAGCCCGCTCCCGGGCGTCCGGGGCTCCCACCTCCAGGCCGACGGCATGTCAAAGTGCCCAGGACGGGATCCACGGGTACCGGGAAGTCCTCCCCCGGGCGTCCAGGGCTCCCATCTCCAGGCCAACGGCATGGCTCAATGCCCAGGACGGGCTCCATGGGTCCCGCGCAGGCCTCCCCCGGGCGTCCGGGGCAACCATCTTCATGAGGCCAACTGCATTGGCAAAGTACCCTGGAAGGGCTCCACGGGTCCCGGACAGGCCTCCCCCGGGCGTCCGGGGCACCCTCCTCCAGGCCGACGGCATGGCAAAGTGTCCAGGACGGGCTCCATGGGTCCCGGGCAGCCCGCTCCCGGGCGTCCGGGGCACCCACCTCCAGGCCGACGGCATGTCAAAGTGCCCAGGACGGGATCCACGGGTACCGGGCAGTCCTCCCCGGGCGTCCAGGGCTCCCATCTCCAGGCCAACGGCATGGCTCAATGCCCAGGACGGGCTCCATGGGTCCCGCGCAGGCCTCCCCCGGGCGTCCGGGGCAACCATCTTCATGAGGCCAACTGCATTGGCAAAGTACCCTGGAAGGGCTCCACGGGTCCCAGGCAGTCCTCCCCCGGGCGTCCGGGGGCTCCCTTCTCCAGGCCAACGGCATGGCTCAATGCCCAGGACGGGCTCCATGTGTCCCGGACAGACCTCCCCCGGGCGTCCGGGGCACCCATCTCCAGGCCAACGGCATGGCTCAATGCCAAAGGTCGGGCTCCATGGGTCCGGGGAGGCGTCCCATGCGCCTCCGGGCTTGGGAGCCCCGGCTGGGTCCAGGGGCCGGTCCGGGCCCCGGGTCGGGTGCTCCGGCCCTGGGCCCTGTCTCCCAGCCTGCCGCACTGCCAAGGGCCCGGGAAGGGGTTCCGTTGTGCCCGGGGAGCCTCCCCTTGCTTGTCTGTGTTCAGGAGCTCCATCCGGGGCCCCTGAGGGCCCGGGGAGGGCGGCCTGCCCACCCCCGGCTCCGTCCTGGGTCCTGTCGCGCGGCAGGGTGCCCGGGACGGGGTCCAGCTGGCCCGGGGAGGCTTCCCCTGCGCCTCCGGGCCTGGGAGCCCCGGCTGGGTCCAGGGGCCCGGTCGGGGCCCCGGGTCGGGTGCTCCGGCCCTGGGCCCGGTCCCCCGGGCTGCCGCTCCCCCCAGGGCCCAGGACAGGGGTCCGTCGGTCCCTTGCAGGCCTCCCCTGCTTGTCAAGGTGTAAGCGGGCCCCGGGTCGGAGGGCCCGCTGGCCCCTGGCAGCCTCCATGGCTGTGGCCCGGCTGGTGCCCCGGGCCTCCGGTCCGCCATGCCCCGGGCGCCCGCTCCCTCCTTCGTCGGGGCACGGGGCGACCAGATGGCGTCCCTTTCGTGCCCAGCCATCTGGTCGCCCGGATCCCCTCGGCCATCTGGTCGCCCCTATCCCCTCGGCCATCTGGTCGCCCCTATCCCCTCGGCCATCTGGTCGCCCCTCTCGCCTCGGCCATCTGGTCGCCCGCAGCGCTTTCCTATGGGGCGACCAGATGGCCGAACTTCCCTGGAAGTCCCGATGAGGTGCCATTTGCCTCCCGGATCCCAGCGAGGGCTCCAGGAGGTCGGGTACATTTGCGCCTTGGGTCCCCTCTGTCACCTCGCGTGCACCGATTACAAGAAAAGGGGCTAATTCTCCTCCGGATTACTAGGGAGAGGGTCAGTCAGACCTCCGTGAGCTCTGGCGATTCTGAATCAGGGGAAGGCAGGACCCGGGCCCGCCCGCCGGGGCCCCCAGGGGCCCAGGTACGCCCCTGCCGCTCAGCCCCTCGGCGATGGTCCTTTTTCTCCGAGTTTGCTCAAGCAGAGCTCCGTGAGGCCTGGGAGCCCTGGTGGGGTCCAGGGGCCTGGAGCCGGCCCCGGGGAGTCTCCCGTGGCTCGGCTGGCTTCAGGAGCTCCGTCTGGGGCCCCTGAGGTGCCCGGGGAGGGCGGCCTCCCCACCCGGGGCTCCGTCCTGGGTCCTGCCGCGTAGCAGGGTGCCCGGGACGGGGTCCGGCGGGCCTGTGGAAGGCTTCCCCTGCGCCTCCGGGCCTGGGAGCCCTGGCGGGGTCCAGGGGCCTGGAGCCGGGCCCCGGGTCGGGGGCTCCGGCCCCGGGCCCGGTCCCCCGTCCTGCCGCACTGCCAAAGGCCCGGGACGGGCGTTCCGTTGTGCCCGGGGAGCCTCCCGTGGCTCGGCTGGCTTCAGGAGCTCCTTCCGGGGCCCCTGAGGTGCCCGGGGAGGGCGGCCTCCCCACCCGAGGCTCCGTCCTGGGTCCCGCCGCGTGGCAGGGTGCCCGGGACGGGGTCCGGAGGGCCCATGGAAGGCTTCCCCTGCGCCTCCGGGCCTGGGAGCCCTGGCGGGGTCCAGGGGCCTGGAGCCGGGCCCCGGGTCGGGGGGCTCCGGCCCTGGGCCCTGTCCCCAGTCCTGCTGCACTGCCAAAGGCCCGGGACGGGCGTTCCGTTGTGCCCGGGGAGCCTCCCGTGGCTCGGCTGGCTTCAGGAGTGTAGGAGAGTAGGGTCTGCAATCCTATGATCACCCAGATTTTTGCTTTTTGCTTCACTGGTTTACGACTTTCCCTGGCTGTGGGCCTGCTAATCAGACCCACAGCCTAGCTGTTCTCTCTACTCCAAATTGTACCCAGGTACTGAATTGGCACTGGGCCCTCTCAAGTCCCTGTACTCAGGGCTGAGGTGCACCCAGAAGTCTCCATGGGGCTGCAGCATGTATTATGCCACCCCTGGGCTGACTAACTAAATCAGACACAACTGGCTGCTTGACAGCTGGGGCAGAGTGGTGTACTCACCCTCTGCTGTAGATATAGTATTCCTATATCTAAACCTAAATGGACACACAGATCTCCTATCAGTCACTCCTATGGCAGGCCTTAACAATCCTGAAGGCAGAGTGCTTGGAATCGTGTGAGATGGTGCTCTGGCATGAACTGAGCCTGTCTGCGGCTTTCGGGATCCATCCCTTAGCCGTTTCCATGATATCGCATACCATATACTCTTAAGTGCATTATAATCCTCGCGGTTATATGCCAACTCTGGTATCGCTTTATCAAAACATGTCGAGTAAGGTGTCATACGAATTGGAATACTAACCCCTCGCCAATTCTGGCGACGGGGTTAGCATTCCACCCTTCTAGAGGGACACGACATGTATGTAACCTGTAACCCCGGTTAAAGTCAGACAGAGCCTTAGCTCCACAAAATGGATGCTGCCACCGAGACACAAGTCTGCCCTCCTGCTGCTGGGAGTCCTCCCAGCCCAGGAGGCAGGGACAAAGGGTTTCCTGCCAGGGGCGGTGCCAGCACTGTCCCAGACAGGATTTTGTGTATCTTAGGTAGGCAGGGCTTTAGAGGATGGTGACTGCAAGTGGCACCCCAGTGCTCACTGTGCATAGGCCGGCTGAAACCAGTTCCAGGGGCACTCCAGCCCCTGGCCTGGGGAAAGCCCGCCAAAGGAGAGGGGTGTAACCACCCCCCTCCTAGTCCCACCCATAGGGCAGGACTTAGTCGCGTGCCAGCCCCTTTTTGCAGGATAAAGGTAGGACCTGGCCCCCTTCCAAATCAGATCATCTTTGAATCCTGAAACTACTTTCTGCAAGAAGGAACTCAAGACTCTTCTCAAGATTTCTCCCTTGTGACTAAGGAGTAGTCACCCTGCAGCAGCAGGCACCAACCAAGCATCGCGGTTTGTTGCCAGTCTCTCCTTCGGATCAAGACTGCTCCAGCACGACGAGAACCGGCTTCCCTGGCACCTCTGACCTCAACCTACATCATCAGCCCAGCTGTGATCCGTGGGTGTGACGAGACCTCGAGGGACCGGCCATCTTCAGAACTGCACGACGCTTCCCCAGCACGACTCCCGAGTGACCCTCGACTGAGTGCTTTGGGGTAAGAGAAACCCCGACCCTGAGCAGCTCCAGCACCGAAGTTCAGCCCCCCTGCATCCACGAGATCTGCGTGGGGCCCTTCTGCTTTTTGCTGCTCACCGCGTTGTCCAGGTCGCTTGCCCGTTGGCTAGTGGCCCTCTCACGACGCTCCACGACGACAACTACTGCTGGTCTGGTTGCTCCAGACTAGCCCTTGCTCCCCTCCAAAAGAGGAGCACCCTGGACCCTCCTGGTCCACTCAAGACGCCATTTTAGGTCCACCGCGTGGGCCTTGCATTTGCCAAGACTTGTTGCCCAATCCTGGGTCCAGCGACGTCGACAGCAAGAACCTTCGTGGGACAGCTCGCACCTCCATCCTGGTCGCCGACAACGCCTCCTGGTCCGAGAGACTGCAGAGCCCAGCAGCGCCCACTCACCTGGCTGAGGTGACTTCGTCCGGTGCCATCCTGGTGCCCACTCAAATCACTGGCTATTGATTCAGAACTTGGTCCCCTCTGCTTACAGGTTTCTTCTTCCTTGATCCAGGCTTGGATCACTCCGAACTTTCTTCACTGGCCGCCTGCCAGCAACTCTTTCTTCAGGCTCCTGGATCTTCAACGAGGGTTTCCGACGCGACTTCAACCCTATGCAGCCGCAGCCCCTGGGCTAGGTAACCTGAGTACTCCGGTGCTCCAGCATAGTCCAACACCCTAAGTGTTCGGATCCACCCTTGTTTTCGACCCACCTAGTCGGGTTCGCCCGAGAACAGTAACTTTGCAACTGCTAGCCTCCATAGACTTTTTCCCGCCTTACGCGTGAGAGTTCCCACTCTGCACACGACGTCCACAGGCCTCCTGCATCTAATCCCAGTGTTTAGAATTGTAGGCCTAGCGATTCCTAAGTCTAGAAAAGTACTACTTACCTGCTAGCAAGTTCGCATTCCACTTACTGTGTATATGGTTTTTCGTGCCCCTAGGGCATTTGTGTAAATTGTGCGACTTAAAGTATTTTCGTAAGAGTTTTGTTGTGTGCTTAGCTCCCTGACTCATAAAGAGTTCAGGGTAGTCTTGTTATAAATAAATATACGTTTATTTTCATAACAACTTGTGTGGTGTCCTTTCACTTGGTGTTCAAGGGGTAATGTGATGGTAAAACAGCTGGCTTAACACGCCCTCTAGAGTCTTAGCCTTAGACTGCTCGTATCCATGCTACTAGGATAGCTGGTCTATAAGGTTGACTTACAACCAATCATCAATAAGGGTTGTTTGGACTGATACATAGTGATCACTAGAATAGTGAGCACTGCATATCAGGCCAACTTCTCACATTGGTGAGCAGCGGTTGAGATTTGAGCTTGCTGTTTGTTTTACCACACATATCCTAAGAATATCTTGTGAAAGATCACATAAGTACTAAGGTACATATAACTTAGCTTAGAATACTCTGAGATCTACTGAACCAGCTGTTGTAGCTCCTAGGGCCTAGCACACCCTAAACTACAACTCTAGCAAGGGATCAGTAGGCAAACATATAGTGTAGGTAAGTGCACCACTTACACCTCACTAGAAAAGCATGTCTATCAAAGGAGAATCTACTGAGACTCCCCTTGTGGATCTTGACCCTCAACAGGTCAAATCAAGATATGCAGCTCTCAGTTTCCAGGAGATGAGACAAGTGTGTACCTCCAGGAAATTGAAACAGGGGTCTAACCCCACCATTCCCTTTCTGATAGGTCTCTTAGAGACATATGATGCGAGAAAGATTTCTCAGCTAGATGGGAATATGCCAGCCTTAGAGGGTACCACTGGGGATCCAGACCTCCACAACACTGTAAATGCAGTTGAGGAGGAGGAGCCTGAAGAACTCTCTGGGGATGAGACAGACAAAGGTCTTGAGGTAGTCAGAAGGCTAACTAGGGCCAACATAGACTTGCTTGGGCTAGGATCTGGGGGACCCCCAGTACTGACCCTAAGTAGGCCTAACCCTGGAGTTAGGAGAGATAGATCTCTTTCTAGGGACTCCAATATATCTCTGCACTCTAATGCCTCTTCCCAGAGGAGAAGGAACTCTCCACAGAGGAGATTGACTTCCCCATAGAGAATAGAGCATGAAGCTAGAATGAGACAGGCTGCTCTGAGGATTGAAAGGGAAGAACTTGCCCTGGCCAAAGAAAAGCTTGCCTTTGCTAGAGAGCAGCAGATGAGTGGGATAGTTCCCACTGGTGGCAGCAATCTCCCAAGAGATAGAGAGAAGGGTTTAGACACTTAACACCTGACAAAAATAGTGCCCCCCTTTAAGCAAGGGGATGACATCCAGAAATGGATGGCTGCTTTGGAGAGGGCCTGCACTGTGCAAGGCATTCCCCAAAGTCAGTGGGCAGCTATACTGTGGCTCTCCTTTGATGGCAAAGGTAGAAATAAGCTCCTCACTACAAGAGTGGAGGATGCTAACAATTACCAGGTCCTGAAGAATACACTGGTTGATGGGTTTGGTTTATCCACTGAGCAGTACAGGTTGCTGTTCATGGACACCCAGAAAACTCAGTCTCAGGACTGGTCTGACTTTGTGGATAGTGCCACTAAGGCTTTGGAGGGCTGGTTGCTGGGTAGCAAGGTTACTGATTACACAGGATTGTATAATCTGATGATGAGAGAACACATTTTAAATAATTGTCAGAACCAGTTGTTGCACCAGCACCTTGTTGATTCAGATCTGACCTCTCCCCAAGAATTGGGAAAGAAGGCAGACAAATGGGTCAGAACAAGGATCAAGCAGAACCAGAACCAGAACCAGGGTGGTCAGAAGAAAGCAGACCAGAAGGGTAATGCTAAGAGTGAACAAAATGACCAGAAGTCTTCAACAGGTCCCCAACAAACCAAAGAGGGTGGGGGTCAGGCTTCACAGCAGAAAAAGAAGACTCAAGAAGGCCAGTCAAAAAGGTGGTGCCAGTACTGTAAAAGTAAGTCTCACTGGTTTAGTGAGTGCACCAAAAGAGGAGGGCAAACCTCTACCACTACAGCCCCTAAGGCAACTGCACCCCCTAGTACAGTCAGTAGTGGTAGTGCACCTCCCAAGGGATTAGTTGGGTTAACCTTGGGAACTGAGGAGTCTGACAACTTAGTTGGCACACTCACTCAGGCTGTCCTTGTCTGTACAGGGGATATGGATATGTCCCCTGTTGTAAGTCCCAATACTTTGGGCAAATACAGGCAGACACCTTTAATAAATGGCAAAATGGCTCAGGCCTATAGGGACACTTGTGCCAGTGTCACCATGGTGACACCTAACTTTGTGGACCCTGGACAGATCATGCCAGGTACAGATTTCCTGGTGACCAATGCCAGCAACGTCACTACCAGTCATAGTATGGCGATTGTTGCTTTCTCCTGGGGAGGGGTAAGTGGCCAAAAGAAAGTTGTGGTTAGTTCAGACCTCCCAGTGGATTGTTTGTTGGGCAATGATTTGGAGTCATCCCTATGGTCAGAAGTGGAGCAGAGGACTCACATGGAAATGTTAGGCTTGCCAGCACATGTGCTTGCTGTGACTAGGTCACAGGCCAGAAGATGCCCCACTGAACAGGTGCTGGATCCTGGACGAAAGGACCAGACGCCTTCCAAGAAGAAGAGCAGTAAGGGCAAGGCTTTGCCTTCCCCCTTGCCCCAGGTTGAGGATCAAGTCTCTGAGGAGGCTGATCTGAGAGAGCTGAGGGAAACTGAGCCTAAAGAGCTTGAACTTGATCAAGTTGAGTTTCTGGGCTCAGGGGGACCCTCCAGAGAAGACCTGGGGAAGGCACAGTTAGACTGCCCTTCCCTTGAACCCCTCAGACGGCAGGCTGCTGCTGAGGCTGCAGGGAATGCCACAGGTGCCCACAGGGTATACTGGGAAGATGGACTCCTGTACTCTGAGTCAAGAGACCCCAAGCCTGGTGCAACCAGGAGGCTGGTCATCCCCTTGTCTCTGAGAGGTTTCCTTCTCACCTTGGCCCATGAGATTCCCCTTGCAGGTCACTTAGGTCAGACAAAGACTTGGGACAGACTTGTCTCACACTTTCACTGGCCCCCCATGAATGAGAATACCAAGGAGTTTTGTCGCTCCTGTGTCACTTGCCAAGCCAGTGGTAAGTCAGGCGGCACAACAAAGGCCCCCCTCATACCACTACCTGTGGTGGGGGTTCCCTTTGAAAGAGTGGGGATTGACATTGTTGGTCCAATGGAACCCCAGACAGCATCAGGGCACAAGTTTATACTGGTGGTGGTGGACCATGCCACCAGGTATCCTGAAGCTATTCCACTTAGGACCACTACAGCACCTGTAGTGGCAAGAGCCCTAGTTGGAGTGTTCTCCAGAGTGGGCTTCCCTAAGGAGGTTGTTTCTGACAGAGGTGCAAACTTCATGTCAGGATATCTGACTGCAATGTGGAAGGAATGTGGTGTTAACTACAAGTTCACCACACCCTATCATCCACAGTGCAATGGGCTTGTTGAGAGATTCAACCGGACCCTCAAAGGAATGATTCATGGACTACCTGAAAAGCTCAGGCGTAGATGGGATGTCCTGATACCCTGCCTCCTGTTTGCTTACAGAGAGGTCCCACAGAAGGGGGTTGGCTACAGCCCTTTTGAACTTCTGTATGGGCATCCTGTAAGAGGACCCCTGTGTTTGGTGAAGGAAGGATGGGAGAGACCTCTCAAAAAGCCTGCAACCAACATAGTGGACTATGTACTTGGTCTCCGCTCCAGGATGGCTGAATACATGGAGAAGGCATCTAAAAACCTAGAGGCCAGCCAAGAACTCCAAAAAGCTTGGAATGACCAGAAGGCTGTCCTGACTGTATACCAGCCTGGACAGAAGGTGTGGGTACTGGAGCCAGTGGCCCCAGCAGCCCTCAAAGACAAATGGTCTGGGCCCCACACCATCATTGAGCAAAAGGGAGAGGTCACCTACCTGGTGGACCTTGGAACCCCCAGGAGCCCCCTCAGGGTGCTCCATGTGAACAGGCTCAAGGCATATGTCGACAGGAAGGACATGAGCTTGCTCATGGCCACAGATGAGGGACAGGAGGAAGAGAGTGACCCTCTCCCAGACCTGCTCACTCAGAATCCTGATGATGGGTCAGTAGATGGTGTTGTCTTTTGTGGCAGCCTCTCTGAACATCAGCAACAGGATTGCAGGCAAGTTCTGCAATCCTTCAGACATATGTTCTCTCTGACACCCAGTCAAACTGATTGGTGTACCCATGAAGTGGACACTGGAGACAGTCTGCCTGTCAAGAGTAAAATCTACAGACAGCCTGATCATGTCAGAGACTGCATCAAAACAGAAGTGCAGAAAATGTTGGAGTTGGGAGTCATTGAGCCCTCAGATAGCCCTTGGGCTACCCCAGTAGTTCTAGTGCCAAAGCCTCACACCCAGGGTGGTAAGAGAGAGATGAGGTTTTGCGTAGACTACAGAGGCCTCAATGCAGTCACTAAGACTGATGCCCACCCAATACCAAGGGCAGATGAACTTATAGATAGATTGGCTTCTGCCAACTACTTAAGCACATTTGACCTGACAGCTGGGTATTGGCAAATCAGGTTAGCTGAGGAAGCCAGGCCCAAGACAGCATTTTCTACCCCTGGTGGTCATTATCAGTTTGTGGTAATGCCCTTTGGGTTGAAAAATGCACCTGCCACCTTCCAAAGGCTGGTGAATCAAGTTCTCACTGGGATGGATGACTTCTGTGCAGCATATCTGGACGATATTGCTGTCTTTAGCTCCACCTGGGAGGAACACCTGGTCCACCTGAGGAAAGTGTTAGAGGCCCTGCAAAAGGCAGGCCTCACTATCAAGGCCACTAAGTGCCAGATAGGGCAGACACAGGTTGTATACCTGGGCCACCTTGTAGGTGGAGGCCAGGTTCAGCCCTTGGAGAGTAAGATACAGGCCATCAAGGACTGGGCTCCTCTAATCACCCAGACTCAGGTTCGAGCTTTCTTGGGCCTGACTGGGTACTATAGGAAATTTGTCAGAAATTATGGGTCCATAGTGACCCCCCTTAATGACCTGACAAGTAAGAAGATGCCAAAGAAAGTTCAGTGGACAGCAAGCTGTCAGAAAGCATTCAATGACCTAAAGCAGGCCATGTGCACAGCACCTATCCTAAAGAGTCCAGACTTCTCCAAACCATTCATTGTCCAAACAGATGCTTCTGAGTTGGGTGTGGGAGCTGTTCTATCTCAGCTGAATTTTGATGGCAACGACCAGCCAATTGCTCTCATTAGCAGAAGGCTGACCCCCAGAGAGATAAATTGGTCAGCTATTGAGAGGGAGGCCCTTGCTGTGGTATGGGCCCTGAAGAAGTTGAGGTCCTACTTGTTTGGAACTCACTTCACAGTTCAGACCGACCATAAGCCCTTCTTATGGCTAAGTCAGATGAAGGGTGAAAACCCCAAACTACTTAGGTGGTCCATTTCCCTACAGGGGATGGATTTTACAGTGGAGCACAGACCTGGTACTGATCATGGCAATGCTGATGGGCTCTCCAGGTATTTCCACTTAGAGCAAGAAGACTCACCTGGTCAAGGTTAGTTTATTGTCCCAAAGTTTGGGGGGGGGGTCATGTAGGAGAGTAGGGTCTGCAATCCTATGATCACCCAGATTTTTGCTTTTTGCTTCACTGGTTTACGACTTTATCTGGCTGTGGGCCTGCTAATCAGACCCACAGCCTAGCTGTTCTCTCTACTCTAAATTGTACCCAGGTACTGAATTGGCACTGGGCCCTCTCAAGTCCCTGTACTCAGGGCTGAGGTGCACCCAGAAGTCTCCCAGGGGCTGCAGCATGTATTATGCCACCCCTGGGCTGACTAACTAAATCAGACACAACTGGCTGCTTGACAGCTGGGGCAGAGTGGTGTACTCACCCTCTGCTGTAGATATAGTATTCCTATATCTAAACCTAAATGGACACACAGATCTCCTATCAGTCACTCCTATGGCAGGCCTTAACAATCCTGAAGGCAGAGTGCTTGGAATCGTGTGAGATGGTGCTCTGGCATGAGCTGAGCCTGTCTGCGGCTTTCGGGATCCATCCCTTAGCCGTTTCCATGATATCGCATACCATATACTCTTAAGTGCATTATAATCCTCGCGGTTATATGCCAACTCTGGTATCGCTTTATCAAAACATGTCGAGTAAGGTGTCATACGAATTGGAATACTAACCCCTCGCCAATTCTGGCGACGGGGTTAGCATTCCACCCTTCTAGAGGGACACGACATGTATGTAACCTGTAACCCCGGTTAAAGTCAGACAGAGCCTTAGCTCCACAAAATGGATGCTGCCACCGAGACACAAGTCTGCCCTCCTGCTGCTGGGAGTCCTCCCAGCCCAGGAGGCAGGGACAAAGGGTTTCCTGCCAGGGGCGGTGCCAGCACCGTCCCAGACAGGATTTTGTGTATCCTAGGTAGACAGGGCTTTAGAGGAAGGTGACTGCAAGTGGCACCCCGGTGCTCACTGTGCATAGGCCGGCTGAAACCAGTTCCAGGGGCACTCCAGCCCCTGGCCTGGGGAAAGCCTGCCAAAGGAGAGGGGTGTAACCACCCCCCTCCTAGTCCCACCCATAGGGCAGGACTTAGTCGCGTGCCAGCCCCTTTTTACAGGATAAAGGTAGGACCTGGCCCCCTTCCAAATCAGATCATCTTTGAATCCTGAAACTACTTTCTGCAAGAAGGAACTCAAGACTCTTCTCAAGATTTCTCCCTTGTGACTAAGGAGTAGTCACCCTGCAGCAGCAGGCACCAACCAAGCATCGCGGTTTGTTGCCAGTCTCTCCTTCGGATCAGGACTGCTCCAGCACGACGAGAACCGGCTTCCCTGGCACCTCTGACCTCAACCTACATCATCAGCCCAGCTGTGATCCGTGGGTGTGACGAGACCTCGAGGGACCGGCCATCTTCAGAACTGCACGACGCTTGTCCAGCACGACTCCCGAGTGACCCTCGACTGAGTGCTTTGGGGTAAGAGAAACCCCGACCCTGAGCAGCTCCAGCACCGAAGTTCAGCCCCCCTGCATCCACGAGATCTGCGTGGGGCCCTTCTGCTTTTTGCTGCTCACCGCGTTGTCCAGGTCGCTTGCCCGTTGGCTAGTGGCCCTCTCACGACGCTCCACGACGACAACTACTGCTGGTCTGGTTGCTCCAGACTAGCCCTTGCTCCCCTCCAAAAGAGGAGCACCCTGGACCCTCCTGGTCCACTCAAGACGCCATTTTAGGTCCACCGCGTGGGCCTTGCATTTGCCAAGACTTGTTGCCCAATCCTGGGTCCAGCGACGTTGACAGCAACAACCTTCGTGGGACAGCTCGCACCTCCATCCTGGTCGCCGACAACGCCTCCTGGTCCGAGAGACTGCAGAGCCCAGCAGCGCCCACTCACCTGGCTGAGGTGACTTCGTCCGGTGCCATCCTGGTGCCCACTCAAATCACTGGCTAGTGATTCAGAACTTGGTCCCCTCTGCTTACAGGTTTCTTCTTCCTTGATCCAGGCTTGGATCACTCCGAACTTTCTTCACTGGCCGCCTGCCAGCAACTCTTTCTTCAGGCTCCTGGATCTTCAACGAGGGTTTCCGACGCGACTTCAACCCTATGCAGCCGCAGCCCCTTGGCTAGGTAACCTGAGTACTCCGGTGCTCCAGCATAGTCCAACACCCTAAGTGTTCGGATCCACCCTTGTTTTCGACCCACCTAGTCGGGTTCGCCCGAGAACAGTAACTTTGCAACTGCTAGCCTCCATAGACTTTTTCCCGCCTTACGCGTGAGAGTTCCCACTCTGCACACGACGTCCACAGGCCTCCTGCATCTAATCCCAGTGTTTAGAATTGTAGGCCTAGCGATTCCTAAGTCTAGAAAAGTACTACTTACCTGCTAGCAAGTTCGCATTCCACTTACTGTGTATATGGTTTTTCGTGCCCCTAGGGCATTTGTGTAAATTGTGCGACTTAAAGTATTTTCGTAAGAGTGTGCTTAGCTCCCTGACTCATAAAGAGTTCAGGGTAGTCTTGTTATAAATAAATATACGTTTATTTTCATAACAACTTGTGTGGTGTCCTTTCACTTGGTGTTCAAGGGGTAATGTGATGGTAAAACAGCTGGCTTAACACGCCCTCTAGAGTCTTAGCCTTAGACTGCTCGTATCCATGCTACTAGGATAGCTGGTCTATAAGGTTGACTTACAACCAATCATCAATAAGGGTTGTTTGGACTGATACATAGTGATCACTAGAATAGTGAGCACTGCATATCAGGCCAACTTCTCACAAGGAGCTCCTTCCGGGGCCCCTGAGGTGCCCGGGGAGGGCGGCCTCCCCACCCGAGGCTCCGTCCTGGGTCCTGCCGCGTGGCAGGGTGCCCGGGACGGGGTCCGGAGGGCCCGTGGAAGGCTTCCCCTGCGCCTCCGGGCCTGGGAGCCCTGGCGGGGTCCAGGGGCCTGGAGCCGGGCCCCGGGTCGGGGGCTCCGGCCCTGGGCCCTGTCCCCAGTCCTGCTGCACTGCCAAAGGCCCGGAACGGGCGTTCCGTTGTGCCCGGGGAGCCTCCCGTGGCTCGGCTGGCTTCAGGAGCTCCTTCCGGGGCCCCTGAGGTGCCCGGGGAGGGCGGCCTCCCCACCCGAGGCTCCGTCCTGGGTCCTGCCGCGTGGCAGGGTGCCCGGGACGGGGTCCGGAGGGCCCGTGGAAGGCTTCCCCTGCGCCTCCAGGCCTGGGAGCCCTGGCGGGGTCCAGGGGCCTGGAGCCGGGCCCCGGGTCGGGGGGGCTCCGGCCCTGGGCCCTGTCCCCAGTCCTGCTGCACTGCCAAAGGCCCGGGACGGGCGTTCCGTTGTGCCCGGGGAGCCTCCCGTGGCTCGGCTGGCTTCAGGAGCTCCTTCCGGGGCCCCTGAGGTGCCCGGGGAGGGCTGCCTCCCCACCCGAGGCTCCGTCCTGGGTCATGCCGCGTGGCAGGGTGCCCGGGACGGGGTCCGGAGGGCCCGTGGAAGGCTTCCCCTGCGCCTCCGGGCCTGGGAGCCCTGGCGGGGTCCAGGGGCCTGGAGCCGGGCCCCGGGTCGGGGGCTCCGGCCCTGGGCCCTGTCCCCAGTCCTGCTGCACTGCCAAAGGCCCGGGACGGGCGTTTCGTTGTGCCCGGGGAGCCTCCCGTGGCTCGGCTGGCTTAAGGAGCTCCTTCCGGGGCCCCTGAGGTGCCCGGGGAGGGCGGCCTCCCCACCCGAGGCTCCGTCCTGGGTCCTGCCGCGTGGCAGGGTGCCCGGGACGGGGTCCGGAGGGCCCGTGGAAGGCTTCCCCTGCGCCTCCGGGCCTGGGAGCCCTGGCGGGGTCCAGGGGCCTGGAGCCGGGCCCCGGGTCAGGGGCTCCGGCCCAGGGCCCTGTCCCCAGTCCTGCTGCACTGCCAAAGGCCCGGGACGGGCGTTCCGTTGTGCCCGGGGAGCCTCCCGTGGCTCGGCTGGCTTCAGGAGCTCCTTCCGGGGCCCTTGAGGTGCCCGGGGAGGGCGGCCTCCCCACCCGAGGCTCCGTCCTGGGTCCTGCCGCGTGGCAGGGTGCCCGGGACGGGGTCCGGAGGGCCCGTGGAAGGCTTCCCCTGCGCCTCTGGGCCTGGGAGCCCTGGCGGGGTCCAGGGGCCTGGAGCCGGGCCCCGGGTCGGGGGCTCCGGCCCTGGGCCCTGTCCCCAGTCCTGCTGCACTGCCAAAGGCCCGGGACGGAAGTTCCGTTGTGGCCGGGGAGCCTCCCGTGGCTCGGCTGGCTTCAGGAGCTCCTTCCGGGGCCCCTGAGGTGCCCGGGGAGGGCGGCCTCCCCACCCGAGGCTCCGTCCTGGGTCCTGCTGCGTGGCAGGGTGCCCGGGACGGGGTCTGGAGGGCCCGTGGAAGGCTTCCCCTGCGCCTCCGGGCCTGGGAGCCCTGGCGGGGTCCAGGGGCCTGGAGCCGGGCCCCGGGTCGGGGGGCTCCGGCCCTGGGCCCTGTCCCCAGTCCTGCTGCACTGCCAAAGGCCCGGGACGGGCGTTCCGTTGTGCCCGGGGAGCCTCCCGTGGCTCGGCTGGCTTCAGGAGCTCCTTCCGGGGCCCCTGAGGTGCCCGGGGAGGGCGGCCTCCCCACCCGAGGCTCCGTCCTGGGTCCTGCCGCGTGGCAGGGTGCCCGGGACGGGGTCCGGAGGGACCGTGGAAGGCTTCCCCTGCGCCTCCGGGCCTGGGAGCCCTGGCGGGGTCCAGGGGCCTGGAGCCGGGCCCCGGGTCGGGGGCTCCGGCCCTGGGCCCTGTCCCCAGTCCTGCTGCACTGCCAAAGGCCCGGGACGGGCGTTCCGTTGTGCCCGGGGAGCCTCCTGTGGCTCGGCTGGCTTCAGGAGCTCCTTCCGGGGCCCCTGAGGTGCCCGGGGAGGGCGGCCTCCCCATCCGAGGCTCCGTCCTGGGTCCTGCCGCGTGGCAGGGTGCCCGGGACGGGGTCCGGAGGGCCCGTGGAAGGCTTCCCCTGCGCCTCCGGGCCTGGCAGCCCTGGCGGGGTCCAGGGGCCTGGAGCCGGGCCCCGGGTCGGGGGCTCAGGCCCTGGGCCCTGTCCCCAGTCCTGCTGCACTGCCAAAGGCCCGGGACGGGCGTTCCGTTGTGGCCGGGGAGCCTCCCGTGGCTCGGCTGGCTTCAGGAGCTCCTTCCGGGGCCCCTGAGGTTCCCGGGGAGGGCGGCCTCCCCACCCGAGGCTCCGTCCTGGGTCCTGCTGCGTGGCAGGGTGCCCGGGACGGGGTCTGGAGGGCCCGTGGAAGGCTTCCCCTGCGCCTCCGGGCCTGGGAGCCCTGGCGGGGTCCAGGGGCCTGGAGCCGGGCCCCGGGTCGTGGGGCTCCGGCCCTGGGCCCTGTCCCCAGTCCTGCTGCACTGCCAAAGGCCCGGGACGGGCGTTCCGTTCTGCCCGGGGAGCCTCCCGTGGCTCGGCTGGCTTCAGGAGCTCCTTCCGGGGCCCCTGAGGTGCCCGGGGAGGGCGGCCTCCCCACCCGAGGCTCCGTCCTGGGTCCTGCCGCGTGGCAGGGTGCCCGGGATGGGGTCCGGAGGGCCCGTGGAAGGCTTCCCCTGCGCCTCCGGGCCTGGGAGCCCTGGCGGGGTCCAGGGGCCTGGAGCCGGGCCCCGGGTCGGGGGCTCCGGCCCTGGGCCCTGTCCCCAGTCCTGCTGCACTGCCAAAGGCCCGGGACGGGCGTTCCGTTGTGCCCGGGGAGCCTCCTGTGGCTCGGCTGGCTTCAGGAGCTCCTTCCGGGGCCCCTGAGGTGCCCGGGGAGGGCGGCCTCCCCACCTGAGGCTCCGTCCTGGGTCCTGCCGCATGGCAGGGTGCCCGGGACGGGATCCGGAGGGCCCGTGGAAGGCTTCCCCTGCGCCTCCGGGCCTGGGAGCCCTGGCGGGGTCCAGGGGCCTGGAGCCGGGCCCCGGGTGGGGGCTCCGGCCCTGGGCCCTGTCCCCAGTCCTGCTGCACTGCCAAAGGCCCGGGACGGGCGTTCCGTTGTGGCCGGGGAGCCTCCCGTGGCTCGGCTGGCTTCAGGAGCTCCTTCCGGGGCCCCTGAGGTGCCCGGGGAGGGCGGCCTCCCCACCCGAGGCTCCGTCCTGGGTCCTGCTGCGTGGCAGGGTGCCCGGGACAGGGTCTGGAGGGCCCGTGGAAGGCTTCCCCTGCACCTCCGGGCCTGGGAGCCCTGGCGGGGTCCAGGGGCCTGAAGCCGGGCCCCGGGTCGGAGGGCTCTGGCCCTGGGCCCTGTCCCCAGTCCTGCTGCACTGCCAAAGGCCCGGGACGGGCGTTCCGTTGTGCCCGGGGAGCCTCCCGTGGCTCGGCTGGCTTCAGGAGCTCCTTCCGGGGCCCCTGAGGTGCCCGGGGAGGACGGCCTCCCCACCCGAGGCTCCGTCCTGGGTCCTGCCGCGTGGCAGGGTGCCCGGGACGGGGTCCGGAGGGCCCGTGGAAGGCTTCCCCTGCGCCTCCGGGCCTGGGAGCCCTGGCGGGGTCCAGGGGCCTGGAGCCGGGCCCCGGGTCGGGGGCTCCGGCCCTGGGCCCTGTCCCCAGTCCTGCTGCACTGCCAAAGGCCCGGGACGGGCGTTCCGTTGTGCCCGGGGAGCCTCCCGTGGCTTGGCTGGCTTCAGGAGCTCCGTCTGGGGCCCCTGAGGGCCCCTGGGAGGGCGGCCTCCCCACCCTGGGCTCCATCCTGGGTCTTGCCGCGTGGCAGGGTGCCTGGGCCTGGGGAGGCTTCCCCTGCACCTGTGGAGAATAGTTTTGTGCATCTCAAATACCGATTCGGTAAAAAAATCGTTAAACTATCTTTTGCTACATCTGGCCCATGGTTTCTCGGTAATTTCTATTATGCTGGCCAATGCAATTTTGGCATGCATGCTAAGGGCTGGATGTAGCAAACGGTCGTTTTCCGATTCTGTAAATACCGAATCGCAATTTGAAAATTCCAAAACTATTCTTTCCTTAGGTTGGAGCGCCATCTAGCGCAAGTCGGGCAGGGACGGTGTTTGGAACATTCCTTATGCTGGAGCGCCATCTAGCGCAAGTGCCCGGGACAGTTTTGGAATATTCCTTATGTTGGAGCGCCATCTAGCGCAAGTTGGGCAGAGACAGTGTTGGAACATTCCTTATGTTGGAGCGCCATCTAGCGCAAGTGCCCGGGACAGTTTTGGAATATTCCTTATGTTGGAGCGCCATCTAGCGCAAGTTGGGCAGAGACAGTGTTGGAACATTCCTTATGTTGGAGCGCCATCTAGCGCAAGTGCCCAGGACAGTTTTGGAATATTCCTTATGTTGGAGCGCCATCTAGCGCAAGTTGGGCAGAGACAGTGTTGGAACATTCCTTATGTTGGAGCGCCATCTAGCGCAAGTCGGGCACGGACGGTGTTGGAACATTCCTTATGTTGGAGCGCCATCTAGCGCAAGTGCCCGGGACAGTTTTGGAATATTCCTTATGTTGGAGCGCCATCTAGCGCAAGTTGGGCAGAGACAGTGTTGGAACATTCCTTATGTTGGAGCGCCATCTAGCGCAAGTCGGGCATGGACGGTGTTGGAACATTCCTTATGTTGGAGTGCCATCTAGCGCAAGTGCCCGGGACAGTTTTGGGATATTCCTTATTTTGGAGCGCCATCTAGCGCAATTTGGGCAGAGACAGTGTTGGAACATTCCTTATGTTGGAGCGCCATCTAGCTGGCCGGGCTTCCCTGGAAGTCCCGATGAGGTGCCATTCGCCTCCCCGATCCCAGCGAGGGCTCCAGGAGGTTGGGCGCCCACGCGCCTTGGGTCCCCTTCATCACTCGGTGCGCACAGATTACAAGAAAGGGGGGTAATTTTCCTCCGGATTACTAGGGACAGGGTACGCCCGGACACCCCTCCGAGGCTGGTGGTTCTCTGCCATGGGGACCAGATAGGCTATGCCTGGGCAACACCTCCCTAGGCCACCTGGGGCTCCCTTCTCCAGGCCGACGGCAGGTCAGAGTGCCCAGGACGGGCTCCACGGGTCCCGGGCGTCCGGGGCTCCCTTCCCCGGGCCAGCGGCATGTCAGAGTGCCCAGGACGAGTTCCACGGGTCCCGGGCGTCCAGGGCTCCCTTCCCCGGGCCAACGGCTTGTCAGAGTGCCCAGGACGGGCTCCACGGGCCCACGGGCGTCCGGGGCTCCCTTCCCCGGGCCAGCGGCATGTCAGAGTGCCCAGGGCGAGTTCCACGGGCCCCGGGCGTCCAGGGCTCCCTTCCCCGGGCCAACGGCTTGTCAGAGTGCCCGGGAAGGGCTCCACGGGTACCGGGCAGTCCTCCCCGGGGCGTCCGGGGGCTCCCTTCTCCAGGCCAACGGCATGGCTCAATGCCCAGGACGGGCTCCATGTGTCCCGGACAGACCTCCCCCGGGCGTCCGGGGCACCCATCACCAGGACAACGGCATGGCTCAATGCCCAGGACGGGCTCCATGGGTCCGGGGAGGCGTCCCATGCGCCTCCGGGCTTGGGAGCCCGCGGCTGGGTCCAGAGGCCCGGCCGGGCCCTGGGTCGGGTGCTCCGGCCCTGGTCCCTGTCTCCCAGCCTGCCGCACTGCCAAGGGCCTAGGAAGGGGTTCCGTTGTGCCCGGGGAGCCTCCCCTTGCTTGTCTGGGTTCAGGAGCTCTGTCCGGGGCCCTAGGGGCCCGGGGGAGGGCGGCCTCCCCACCCCGGGTTCTGTCCTTGGTCCTGCTACGTGGCAGGGTGCCTGGGACGGGGTCCGGAGGGACCGGGGAGGCGTCCCATGCGCCTCCGGGCTTGGGAGCCCCGGCTGGGTCCAGAGGCCCGGCCGGGCCCTGGGTCGGGTGCTCCGGCCCTGGGCCCTGTCTCCCAGCCTGCCGCACTGTCAAGGGCCCGGGAAGGGGTTCCGTTGTGCCCGGGGAGCCTCCCCTTGCTTGTCTGGGTTCAGGAGCTCTGTCCGGGGCCCTAGGGGCCCGGGGGAGGGTGGCCTCCCCACCCCGGGCTCCGTCCTGGGTCCTGCCGCGGGGCAGGGTGCCCGGGACGGGGTCCGGCGGGCCCGGGGAGGCTTCCCCTGCGCCTCCGGGCCTGGGAGCCCCGGCTGGGTCCAGGGGCCCGGTCGGGGCCCCGGGTCGGGCGCTCCGGCCCTGGGCCCGGTCCCCCGGGCTGCCGCTCCACCCAGGGCCCAGGACAGGGGTCCGTCGGTCCCTTGCAGGCCTCCCCTGCTTGTCAAGGTGTAAGCGGGCCCCGGGTTGGAGGGCCCGCCGGCCCCTGGCAGCCTCCATGGCTATGGCCCGGCTGGGGGCCCGGGCCTCCGGCCCGCCATGCCCCGGGTGCCCGCTCCCTCCTTCGTTGGGGCACGGGGTGACCAGATGGCGTCCCTTTCGTGCCCGGCCATCTGGTCGCCCGGGTCCCCTCGGCCATCTGGTCGCCCGTTTCCCCTCGGCCATCTGGTCGCCCGTATCCCCTCGGCCATCTGGTCGCCCGGATCGCCTCAGCCATCTGGTCGCCCGCAATGCTTTCCAATGGGGGCGACCAGATGGCCGAACTTCCCTGGAAGTCCCGATGAGGTGCCATTTGCCTCCCGGATCCCAGCGAGGGCTCCAGGAGGTCGGGTACTTTCGCGCCTTGGGTCCCCTCTGTCACCTCTAGTGCACGGATTACAAGAAAGGAGGGTAATTTTCCTCCGGATTACTAGGGAGAGGGTCAGTCAGACCTCCGTGTGGTCTGGCGATTCTGAATCAGGGGAAGGCAGGACCCGGGCCCTCCCGCCGGGGCCTCCAGGGGCCCGGGTACGCACCTGCCGCTCAGCCCCCTTGCCGATGGGCCTTTTCCTCCGAGTT